>NC_077228.1:485244255-485256755 GCF_027887165.1 Monodelphis domestica
AGTCCTTCAATTTAAAACCACTTCAGGCCAACAGATCTCGGCATAAATCAACCCATTTTTGACTAAAAAACCCTTTTTGTTTGCTGGGACTACAACAGATCCAGGTGACATACAAAAGAATCATTCATACTATTCTCGAGATTTTACTTAATCCCAACCTTTCTTACTTTTAGTTTATTAGAGTGAATTACTCCTCTTCACCTCCTCCCTGGCTCAGGGTGCTGGCTATGTGTCCCCAACATTATCCTACTTCCCACTGAGTCTTTCTAAGTCAAAGGATATCCCAAATATATGCACTTCTTTAAAATTTCCCTTTTAACTCTCATCATTCTCCCCAGTAGCTGGCACAGGTCATTCTATTTAATCTGAACCTTCCACATTTCCAAGGGAAGGGAAGGAAAAATGCTATGTTAAGCGCTTTACAAATATTAGCTCATGAGATCCTCATAATAATCCTGGAAGGTAGGGACTGTTGGTATTCCCATTTTACAGAGGAGGAAACTAAGGCTGACAATGCTTAGGTGACTTGTGCATCACGATCCACAGGGCTACTAAGAAGCTGAGGCTGTATTTAAATTCAGGTCATCCTGATTCCAGTCACCTTTCTATACACTGTGCCACCTAGCTGCCTAAAAGGCCAGAGTCCTGTATAAGTCTCTGGGGTGCATGTAAAAGGTTTGTCTCCCCAGCAACTCCAAGTTGTCTAAGGGTAGCCTTAAAGAAGCGCCACAGGGCTGGAGGACTATATAAGTCCTTTGGGTAGAACTCACCACCACACTGGAAGCTAACCTCTTTAGCAACCCCAAACTCATTTCCCTTTCAGGAGGGAGCTAAGTTATACAGTAGAACACTAGACTTTAAATGAGGAAGGACAAGATTCAGGTCTATCCTCTGACTAATCCTATGACTGACCGTAGGCTAGTCCTTTAAACTCCCTCAGCCTCAGTTTTTGTCTCTGTAAAATGGGGGTTGGAATGTTGTGAAAACAAAATGAGATAATGTTTATAAAGTGCTTTTGTAAACCTTAAAATTCTTATATAAATGCTAATTTTCATTATTATTTGTAAGGTGCTTTGCAATCCTTAAATCGCTGTACAATGCTAGCTATTATAGTATTTGTAAAGTATTTTATAAACATTAAAACATCACACACAATGCCACTAATAATAATGATAATTATTATTATTATGGAAATCCAAGCAAATATTTAGGTAGCCTCTGATACTTCCAAGCTGTGTGACCCTGGGCAAGTCACTTAACCCCAACCGACTAGCCTTTACCTCTCTTCTACCTTGGAACCAATACTTAGTAATGATTCTAAGGCAAGAAATAAGAGTTTGTTCACTTTTTAAACCATTTAGGGTAGTATTTTAAGACTGGAGGCCTATATAGGTCTCTAGAATGAAGAAAGGACTCATTAGAGAAAAGAACAATGTCTTCTTGTGGGATTCTGGGAGTCCCTTGTGTTTTATGAAATTATTTACGCACTACTTTGAATCCTTCATGTTTTATGAATTATGTCCATGGGATGGAATTCTGGCCACTTTGAAGCTGATATGTACTATTACTCTGAGGGCTTTCATGGGAAATGGGGTCCTTTTCCATATATCTGTAGACACCTATATAAAAGCTCAATTCTGAATTTCCCAGACTAGGAAAAATGGGCCAAAGAAATATGACTTGAGTGGCATCCCCTAAATTGAACTCGGACTATTTAAAATCCAAAATATGGCTGCTGAGCCATTGGTTACAACTTCAGAAGGAAGATGAATTTGGTAGTGGTAACAAGGAAAGGAGACCTGCTAAGAGGGGGAATGAGGACTTATAACGTGAAGGATGGCCGCAGGGAATAGAAAGATCTTGCAGAGGCAATAATCACCAATGCATGAAAACTGGTTGGATGTGGGAGAGAAGGAAGAAAGAAAAGCTAAAAACCCCAAGCATCTGTGATTGGGTGAATTGTGGCTTCAATGAAAGAAATGTGGAGTCAAAAGGAGAGCCAGTTTCATGAATGATCAATTATATTTTAAACATGTTTAATTTTAGTGTTGCCAGAATATCTAGCTAGGAATATTCAGTAAGTAGTTGTCAATGAGATTGTCAGCTAGAGGTTGGGAGAAAATCAGGGCTAGAGATAAAGCCCCACTTTCAGGAAATAGTTGAAGCCATGGTAATGAGTGAGATTCCTAAAGGAGAATGAGAGAAGAATAAAGAACTAAGGGTAGAACTTCAGGGAATATCACTTTATGGGATCAGAAAAAGCAGGATTCAGTAAAAGAAATTAAGAAGGTGCTGTCTGAGAGGAAGGAGATACCAGGGAAGTGTGGTATCTCAGAAGCTAAGGGGAAAGAGAGTATCAAGAAGAAGATGGGGCAGCTACGTGGCCCAGTGGATAAGCAGTCAAGTCTACAGACAGAAGATTTTGGATTCAATATGGCCTCAGACACTTCCTAGCATGTGACTCTAGGCAAGTCACTTAACCCCCCATTGCCCATCTCTTATTGCCCTTGGAACCTATACTTAGTATCAATTCTAAGACAGAAGATAAGAATTTTGAAGAAGATGGTCTATAGCTGTGTTGGCAAACTAATGGCACGTGTGCCGAAGAGGCCTGCTACCCTCCCCCTCTCCACCACACCTGAGGACATTTCTCACATCACTTGTCCCTCTGTCCAGCAGCCCAATGGAAGAGCTTCCTCCCGCTACTTTCTGGGGTAAGGGGGTAGCTCACATGTGATGTGAGGGTTGTGGTTTGAGCAATTGTTCTCTAAAAGGTTTGCAATGACTGGTCTACAGTATCCAGTTCTGCAGAGGGGTCAAGGAGGTTGAGGACTGAGAAAGGATAATCAATTTGAAGATCAAATGGGACAAAATATGGGGAAACTTTTGTAAACTGTGAAATCTTTTTTTTAAGTCAGTTTATTATTATTATTCCATCTCCTAAAATTATACCTGAAAAGCATTTAAAAACAAATTCCCAATTGTTTATAGCTAACATCATAAAGAAGGTGAAATGACTACTTCAATCAAATAATCCAGGAACTCAAAGACTCCAGTCACTTTGGATGATTTCCACCTTATGTTTATAAAGTTGTTCTTCATATATTGTAATGAACATTTATTAGGGGATAACAGAAGCCTGCCGTTCCCTGTTCTTTCATTCCTAAGTACTTTAACTTCCTTAGTTTTAAAAGGCAAAAAAGCTTGTCAGCAAAATGTTACTTTATTTATATTTTAAATGCATCCCTGAGCTGGTAATATATTCATCCCAGCATTCACCACGGGTTGTGTACTTAAGCACTTTCTTATGAATAGTGATAACAATGTACATGAAGACCCAGTGCCAACTATTTTGTATGAGTACACATTATTCATCCTTTCCCTGTGTTCTTAAATGAAGCTATTAAGTCTCAGTCCGACTGGAGCCAACAGACTTGGAATTTGCCTGTTTTCTCTGCTACATCTAAGAGATTACTGATCTTCAGTACAACTTGAACCTTGTTTTAATCAAATAAAAGACAGGAAAATATAGCTTTTCTCAGAAGCCTATTAGGAACAGATTCATAACAAGATGCATTTCAACATTTTTTGAAATGTGATTTGAGCTACAAAAACTTGGTTTTCACATAAGATAAGGAGAGATGTTGTACTGTAGTGGAAAGAGCCCTCTAAATTTCAGGACTTTGAGGCAAAGCCCGAGAGTACCGCCTTAGTTACAACTCTAAGAAAAAGCTACACTAATGACAACCAGAAACTTTCAAAGAGTTTTCACTGAACTCCTGGAGTAAAAGTCCTGATTCTGTTTTACACGTCATTTCCTTCTCTAGGTCTATTTCCTCATTTATAAATGGTTTTAGACTAGATGATCTTTAAGGTCCCCTCCAGCTCTAAAAACCTATGACTCAGGGGACAGCTGGATTGAGAGTCAGGCCCAGAGACAGGGAGTTCTGAGTTCAAATCTGACCTCAGACACTTCCTAGCTATGGGATCCTGGGCAAGTCACTTAATTCCCATTGCCTAGCCCTTACCACTCTTCTGCTTTAGAACCAATACTCAGTATTGATTCTAAGACAAAAGGTAAGAGTTCAAAAAAAAACAACCTATGACTCACATTTTTTTTAAAACACACTTTAAATCACACTTTTTAAAAAAACTCTTATCTTTAAAAGTCTTAGAATTAATACTAAATGCAAATATCAATAATATGGAAATAGGTCTTGATCAATGATACACATAAAACCCAGTGGAATTGCGTGTCAAATATAGGAGGGGGTACGGGGAGGAGAGGGAAAGAACATGAATCTTGTAACCATGGAAAAAAATTCTAAATTAACTAATTAAATAAAATTTTCCCAAAAAAAAAATAATTAATACTTAATATTGGTTCCAAGAATAAGAGCAATTAGGGCTAGGCAATTGCAGTTAAGTGACTTGTCCAGGATCACACAGCTAGGAAGTTTCTGAGTTCACATTTGAACCCAGGATCGTCTATCTTGAGGTCTGGCTCTCAGTCCACTGAACCACCCAGCTGCCCTTTCACATTGTCCTTTAAGTTTTACAAATCTCTTTCCTCATAATTCTGTGAGGTTGTTGAATTGTTTTTCAGTTGTATGTGACTTTGTGGCCCATTGTGGGATTTTATTGGCAGAAATACTGGACTACTTTGCCATTTACTTCTCCAGCTCATTTTACAGATGAGGAAACTCAGACTAAAAGGTTAGATGACTTTGCCTAGGGTCACACAGCTCATTCTCATGCCAGATATGAACTCAGGAAAAAGACTCTTCCTAATTCCAGGCCCAGTACTTTTCCTACTTCACCACCTAGTTGCCTGTCTGTGAGGTAGGACAATTATTATCAACATTCCCATTTTATAGATGAGGAAATTGAGACTCAGGAAGATTCAATAACTTGCCAGTTATTCAGGCCTTTTAAGCACCATAATCAGGATTGGAATCCAAGCCTCTAGACCATAAAATGAGAGGCTTGGACTAAATGACTTAAGGTCCGTTGAAGGTTTAACTAAGTTAGGAGTTCTCAACCTAATTGATGCATGCCAATCTCCACGGCAAAGAAAGTGTTTGTCAAGAGGCTCTAGGGAATATTTAGCAAATAACTATATTATTCTTTTTTTCTTTTTTAAACCCTTACCTTCTGTCTTAGAGTCAATACTGTGTATTGGTTCCAAGGCAGAAGAGTGGTAAGGGCTAGGCAATGGGGGTTAAATGACTTGCCCAGGGTCACACAGCTAGGAAGTATCTGAGACCAGATTTGAACCTAGGACCTCCCTTCTCTAGACCTGGCTCTCAATCCACTGAGCCACCCAGCTGCCCCCATAACTATATTATTCTAACAAAATCAATCTGCTTTATTTCTACTGTGCAGATGTATGATAAGTTTTAGAATTTATTTTCTATCAAGTTGAATAGTAGAAATGGAAAGGTTTATTAAAAGGCAAGAGAAGGAAGTGGAGTCAAGACTCATTTGATCTCTACAAAATTATCCCCCAAAAAACTATGATATATAATGACTCAAGAATAATTCTGGAGCAGCAAAGCCCACAAAAATATAAGGTAAAGTCATTTTTTTCAGCCCAAAATAACTTAAAAGGACAGTAAGAGGGATCTAGTGCACCACGGTAAGAGGTAGAGAGCAGCACCAGGTCCCACTGCAGCAAAAAGTAATGGGGATTGCTGAAGGAGCTGCAAAGGCTTCTGGAGCCCTCAAGTCACAGATGGCAATGGAGTCAGGCTACTGCTCAGAAGGAGATTGCAGGGATCCCTTTGCTGTCTATTATTGCATTGCCCATGTGTAGAACCAGGTTGCAGTTAGGGGGACACAATCTCAGAGTGATGGGGGGCACTAGCAGACACCAGCACTTGCAGACAAAGGGGAGTAGGGGGATCCTGGTCACAGTTCCAAGGGGGGGGGGGGGGAAGAGTATTTGGGATTTCTCCAGAACAGAACATAGGCCAGGAAAATATTAAACATATTTCTTCCATCTTTCAAAGAGAAAATATTGCAAGCAGTCAAAAAGAAATAATTCAAATATCATGGAGCCACAGTCAAGATAACACAAGATTTAGCAGCTTCTACATTAAAGGATCAGAGGGCCTGGAAAATTATTTTCCAGAGGGCAAAGGGGTTAGGACGTCAACCAAGAGTCACTAACCCAGCAAAACTGAGCATAATATTTCAGGGGTAAAAAATGAGTTTTCAATGAAATAGAGGACTTTCAAACATTCCTGATGAAAAGACCAGAGCTGAATGGAAATTTTGACTTTCAAATATAAGATTCAACAGAATCATAAAAAGATAAACAGTAAAGAGAATCAAAAGACATTTGATAAGGTTAAATTATGTACATCCCTACATGAGGAGATGATTCTCATAATTCCAGAGAACTTTTTCATATTTGAAGAGTTAGAAGGAATATACATAGACAGAAGGCAAGAGTGTGAGTTGAATATGGTGGAATGATATATATAAACAATAAAATTAAGGCCTTGGAAAGAGGAATGCATTGGGAGGAGGAGGAAAGGAAAAATGGGATGGGGGTAAATTATCACACATAAAAGACTCATGAAAGAGCTTTTACAGTGGAAGGGAAGATGGGGGAGATGAGGAGGGGAGCATGTGAACCTTAGTCTCATCAGAATTGACTCTATGTAGGAAGAACATACACAATCAATTGGGTATAAAAGCTGTATTACCCTATTAGGGAAGTAGGAGAGGAAGAAAGCAAGATATGGGGGAGGGAGGGTGAAACTGATAGAAAAAAGCTCAAACTGGGGGAGATGGAGGTTTGAAACTAAATGGGTAATTAGGATGGAGAATAATAAACAGAAATAATGGTGCAAAAATTTTACAAGTCTCTCAAAGAATTCATTTCTTTTTTGTTTTATTTAATTCTTTCTATTTATTTTTTTAATATTTTCCATGTTTACATGGTTCATTTTCTTTCCCTCCCCTCTCCCAGAGCCAACAAGTAATTCCACTGGGTTGTACAAATATTGTCACTTGTTACCTATTTCCATATTATTCATTTCTGCTATAGAGTAATTGTTTTTTTAAAAAGCTTCATTTCTTAAATACATAGAGAAATTAGTTGAGTATATAAGAATACAAGTCATCTGTCAACTGATAAATGATCAAAGGTTATAAACCTGCAATTCCCAGGCAAAATAATTAAATCTCTTTATAGTCATGCAAAAAATGTTCTAAATCACTATTAAAGAAATTCAAACTAAAACAACTCTGAGGTGCCACCCTACACCTTTCAGATTTGCTATTATGACAGAAAAGGAAAATGGCAGAACTTAGAGGGGATATGGGAAGGTTGAGCTAGGAATGCACTGTTGGGGAAGTAGTGAACTGATTCCATCATTCTGGAGAGCAACTTGTACCCATGCCCAAAGAGTTATAAAAATATACATATCCTTTGACTCAACAATACCATTACTAGGTTTGTATCCCAAAGAGATAAAAAAAAAGGAAGGGTGACTTATTTGTTCAAAAATATTTAAAGCAGCTGTTTTTGTGGGGGCAAAGAATTGGAAGGTGAAGAGATACCCTTCAACTAGGAAATGGTTGGGTAAATTATAGTATATGATTGTAATGGAATACTATTGTGCTATGACAAGCTGGAGTAGCTCAGAAAAATCTGGAAAGACTTACACGAACTGAAGCAGAGTGAAATAAGCAGAACCAGGGGAACATTGAACACAATGACAGGAATACTATACAATGAACAATTGTGAATAACAACTATTTTCAGCAATACAATGATCTAAAACTATTCCAAAGGACTCGTGATAAAAATATATATATATATGTATATATATATATATATATATATATATATATATATATATATATATATATATATATATATATATATAATCTGGTTCCAGAGAAAAAGAACTGATGAGTCTCAACTGAAACCAAAGCAAACTTTTTTCACTTTCTTAATTTTTTTTTTCTATTTGAGTTTCTTTCCACAAAAGGATTAATATGGGAAAATGTTTTACATGCTTGCACATGTAAAATCTATATGAGATTGCTTGCCATCTCAACAGAGGTGGAGGGTGGGAGGAAAGGAGAGAGGGAGAGAATTCAAGACAACATTCTTTGGAAAATATTGGAAACTCTTTTTACATGTAGTCGGAGAGAAATAAAATAGAATTCATTTTTTTTTTCTTAAAAGGCAAGAAGTAGGAAGCAGCTAGGTGGCTCAGTAGATAGAGAGCTGGCCACGAGATAGGAAGTCCTGGATTCACATCTGGTCTCAGACACTTCCTATCTGTATGACCCTGGGCCAGTCATTTAACCCTAATTGCCTAGCCCTTACTACTCTTCTGCCTTGAAACCAATACTTAGTATTGATTCTAAGACAGAAGGTAAAGGTTTAAAAAAAAAAAAAAGGCAGGGCATGTAGGGGCTAAAAAATGCTCAGAACTCCTGTGCTAATTCCTATAATTCCACTCAAGAATTAGTCTAGCAGTTCTCTTTACTACTCAACTATTGTGTAAAGCAAGGTTCACTCATGAATGTTGGTTTTAAAAATACCTACATGGGTATTATTGTCATCATAACTCAGCTGCAAATTCATTAGTTTGGTGAGTGCTGAGCACCTGAGCCCTGATACCATTCAGTCTGAGCAACACAATAGCCCCCGTGATGATCCCATTCCTTTTTTGACCAAGCATTTGATCCAACCTGACATTTTACTTGAAGCAATAGTCCAGGAAAACGTACCACTATGGATGGAAAATTTCCCAGCATCATCCAGACGCTGTTTGTTAATCCTCTGTCAAACCAGCCCAACTGTGCTCTGGCAGCTGCAAAAGAGAGGCGACCACTGAGCAGATGGTGCTCTGCTCACGTGCACAGCTCAATTAGCTCCATCCCTCTCACGTGGCTGTCTTCAAGCCACAAGTCACATGGGGCCTCTGAGCATTTTGTAGACAGTACCACCTGCACCCTGCTATCACCACAATACCCCTCTTAGCTACAGATACAGTAGAAGGAAGGTAAGGGAGAGGAGAGAAGGATGAAGGCAAAAGGGGGAAACTTTTATATGGATACAGTTGGTAGGAGTTGGGAAGGTTGAGGAACAGAAAGGTCACTAGAAAGAAGTGCCAATGAATCCATACCACCTGCTGTCATGACAAGTCACTTAACCTTATATGCACCTACCCCCTAGGGTTGTTGTGAGGATCTAGCACAATGCTAGGCACATAGTAAGCACTTCATCAGTGTTATATTATTATTATTATATTGGTTCATTTGATCCTTGTAGCACTCCAGTAGAGGAGGTAGTACTATGAGAGAAGCAGCACAAGTTTTATGTCCATTATACAGGTGAAGAAACCAAGGTTCAAAAAGGTTAACCCAAAGTAAATGTGAATATTTGGCAAGCCAGGACTAGAATCCAGAGTTTGGGACTCCAAATTCAATACTCTTTCTGCTATACAAAAGGGATACTTCCCTCCAGCTAAACTAAGCTGCTTATTGACACCTATTTGTCCTTTGTTCATTCTTTACACTACCAGTGATGGTGAACCTTTTAGAGACCAAGTGCCCAAAATGCAACCTTTATGCCACATGTGAGCCCCTCACCTTACCCCAGACAGGGGAGGGAGAAAACACTGCGATTGGGCTCCTAGGTAGAGGGGCAGGTGATGTGAGAAATGTCCTCAGGCACAGTGGAGATGGGGAAAGAAGCATCCCCCTCCTACACAGTTCAGCACATGTGCCATAGGTTCACCAACACAACTAAACCAATGCTTCTTAACCTGGGATCTGTAAACTTGTTTTAATATTTTGACAACCATATTTCAATATAATTAAATTCCTTTGTAACCCTATGTGTTTTATTTAATGTATTTATTCTAAGAATGGATCTGCAGGTTTCACCAGACTGCTCATGGCACCCACAAAAAAAAAAAAAAGATTAAGAACCTTTGTACCTACTGTTCCCCTCACCTGGAATGCTTTCCACAACCCTTCTGTCTTCCTTTACCTGCTCAAAATTCTCCTCTCCTAGGAAGCCTTCTCTGACCTATTCCACACAATTCTGAGCACTTTTTCCTTCTGCCTCCCCACAAGTATTGAAATATTGATTTTGTACTGAATTGATTTGCAATTACTTTTTTGTTACTTTGTGGGTAATACTGAATCTTTTTCATGGCACAACAGCTAGAACTTATATAGAGTTTTAAGGTTTGCAGAGCACTTTACAAATACTAACTCATTTTATCCTTGCAATAACCCTGAAAGACAGGTGATATTATTATCCTCATTTTACAGAGGAGAAAACTAAGAAGGGCTAAATAGCTTGTCTAGACTTGTATGTGATATTAGCTTTCTTCCTAATTGTAAGCTTTTCAAAGGCCAAAGACAAAATCCTTTTCCTTTCAGAGGATCACAAAATGGAAGAAGTTTTAGAATATAGAATATTCATTCTTTACATCCCTTTCCCTTTTTTCTGGAGTATGCAATGTCATGATTTGTTTGTTGATTGATATGTTGATTCGTTTTTCTGAAATGCTCCTCCCACCCCCTTTTAAAAATCTTTATTACAAGATGTGTGTGACTGGGTAAGAAAGGGAAAGGACTGATTTAAAAGTGAAGGGGAACAGATCTACGTGTGCAAAAATAATCATAGCAGCTCTTTTGTGATGGCAAAGAATTAGAGATCAAGGAGAGGCTCATCAATAGGGAAATGGTTGAATAAATTATGGTTTATGATTGTGATGGAATAACTAGTATGCTATAAGATAAGCAGGATGATTTCAGAAAAATCTGGAAAGACTTACATGAACTGATGCAGAGTGAAGTGAGCAGAACCAGGAGAACATTGTACACAGCAACAACAGTTATCTTAACCATGATCAACTGTGAATGACTTAGCTATTCTCAGTAATACAATGAACTGCAACAATTCTGAAGGACTTATTAGGGAAAATGCTGTGTATTTCCAGAGAAAGAATTGATGGAGTCTGAATGAATATAGATCAAAGCATACAATTTTTCACATTACTTTTTCTTCATGGGTTTTTTTTTATGTCTTCTTCCAGAACATAACGAACATGGAAATATATTTTACATGATTTAAAAAAAAGAAGAAATGAAGGGGATATTAAAAATATATATATTCTCCAAAATAAACTTTTATAAAGAAATCTCATAAAGTGGGGCATCTAGGGAACTCAGTGAATAGAGATCCAGGCCTGGAAAAGGGAAGTCCTGGATTCAAATTTGGCTTCAGACACTTCCTAACTGTGTGCCCCAGGGCAAGTCACTTAACCTCAATTACCTAGCCCTTATAGTTCTTCTGCCTGGATCTGATACTTAATATTGATTCTAAGACCGAAGGTACAAGGTTTTTTTTTAAATTTTCATAAGGCATAGAACATTAAAATTAGAAGAACTAGAGTGGGGAAAAGACCTTAGTAATTATCTAGTCCCAGAGGTATGCTGGAGTCAGATAGAACCAGATATGGAAAGCTGATTGTTAAATTTTTAAAGTGATCATTCATACTTCAGAAATCAGAAAACACTACAAATCAGGGCCTGATTTTTTTGTTTGTTTCATCGATTGCCTTGACTTAAGAAAATTATGGAGAAAATTGCTAATAATCAGATTAAAATCAAAATGTGTCATGCATGCTTCCCCCCCTCCCCAGTGATTCAGTTTTTAAACATTTATCAGTAGACTCTTGCCTAGTCCAAGCTCCTCATTTTATTGATGAAGAAACTGACTGTTAGCAAAACAGAATGTTAACTCCTCAAAGATATCCACTGAGCCATCTAGCTGCCACAAGATCCTATCTTAAAAAAAAAAAAGGAGAAACTTTATATTTTGGTCTTTGTTTCCCTAAGGCCTGGCACAGTGCCTTACTGATGGCAAGAACTTAACAAATGTCTACTCAATGAATGGCCAAATTAAGTGATTTTGCCAAAGCTCAAGCAGCTTTCCAGTGAGAGTGCCCAGATTCATAATAACAATACCTCACATTTATAAATACAAAGCACTTTACAATTTTTTCTCGCTTTATCCTTATAACAATCCTGGGAAGTAGATACTATTATTATCCCCATTTTACAGATGAGGAAATTGAGGCAGGGGTCAAGTTGCCTAGGTTTACACAGTTAAAAGTAACTGAAGTCGGATTTGAACTCAATCCTCCCTGACTACAGGCCCAGTGCTCTTCTCACTGTGGCACTTTTTCTATACCAGGATATTTTTTGCTATTCCATCCTGCCAACTTCTGAGTCCCTGTAGAATGTTGATACAATTTACTCTTAGCAGAAGACTATATCCAGACATCTGGTTGTTGTTTGAAGAAGGACCTGGCTGATGTTTAGGTGTTAACTTCTCCATATCTTTCCCTTGCATTTTCATCTCTTTTTTATCCCCCCTTTCTCAGTGAAGGACTGAAACAAAACAGGAAGATGACATTTCCCCAAAAGATTATTTTCTGTAACCTTTAGGT